>NC_089753.1:10636629-10664129 GCF_040412425.1 Macrobrachium rosenbergii | reverse complement strand
TAAGGTTAACAATCCAGCCTAAAAAATACTGGAGCATAAAACAAACCTTTAAGTCTAGTGTCAGCGAAATTTGGTCACAATAAGGTCCACTAGTTAATGGAGAAATATGAAAAGTAACCATTATTATTACTTCGCGTTACTCGACCATGCAGTAGATCCCAGCGAGTCCCAGTCATCGCTGGCAAAACACAAACAAACAATTATCATTACCAGAGTAATATAGCAGAGGGACGAGATGACAGTTCCCGCCCCTAAGGACATTACTTACCGCCCCAAAGCTAGACCAATGTACCTTCATTTTACATAGTTCTTTGAAGGCCTATGATGAGGAAGACTGGCCCTGGACTGGACGACGGTAACTCGGAACGTGAAGTTGATCACTCGTAGACTAACATTATTAGAGAAATTTATATTGCATTAAGAACTCGCTCAGGAAGCCCGAACTTTCGTCCCGCTCTGTTAAAAAGAATATTTAGCTTATTGATGAGGAATGTGGCCTTGGTGCTGTACTAAGAATAGTAAAGAACAGACGGCTCAGTCACGCTGTTACCTTTTCTTCGCAATGTGTTCTGTAGTGCGACAAACGTTACACTTTTGTTGGAAAAGTATCAGTATCAACGTCCATTTCGTTAACTCTGGAAACACCGGGGGCAAAGTATATACAGTAATTACCAATATAATGATGATGACGAGCGACACAAGGAAATATTAATAAAAAAAAAATACAAATAATAATCCAGTATGATGATGATGATGGTGGTGATATCTAAGCGACACAAGGAAATATCAATGGAAAAATTAAAAATAATAATCCTATGTTACAGGGTGAACGGTGCTGGGGAAAAATATAAACATCAAAGAGAAGGGGTAAATAACAGAAAAGGGGAAATGAAAGAAAAATAACGGAATCAAGGGAAATGCGCTACAGAAACTAAATCTTAAAAACTTACAACAAAACTGCTAGTTTGTCAAAGAAGTAAGAATTACAAATATAGGACAACGAAAATAACGAAGGTAAAGAACGAAAGTCAAGAAATACTAAATAAGAGCAAAGAAGAACAAACGGATACAAAAATTTTAAAAACACAAAATAAAGTGACAAGAAAAAATAAACGGAGTACCAAACATTCCCGGAGGAAAAGCAGCAACCCGCACGTCCAATACAGATGAATCATTGATTCCAAGAACCGGGAAACATTCCTGGAATCGGGAATAGACCTCAATGACTCACCAGGTCACCGGCAATTTTCCTTAACTATTATTATTATATTTTTTTTTAACGACACCACCAAGTCACATTCCTAGACTCACACAGGACTCACCTGGAGAATTTGTTGTTATATGACAAATGAGAATTGGAGCAAGGCACAGTTAAAGAAGTTGAACAGCTCGGTCGGAAGAGACCAATTATAAAGCAGCTGGAGGCCACAAGAGACACAGCAAAGAACCTCTAGAACCATCTACAGCAGACTGCGTAATGCACACTGTAGGCAGATACTGCCATCAAGGGACTCCTCCTTCTTAATGGAGAAGCTTTAGCTCCTCCAAGAAACCTATAAGTAAGTATATCTTAGTTTAACCAGACCACTGAGCTGGTTAACAGCTCTCCTAGGGCTGACCCGAAGGATTAGATTTATTTTTGCGAGGCTAAGAACCAACTGGTTACCTAGCAACGGGACCTACAGCTTACTGTGGAATCCGAACCACATTATACAAGAGGCCTGTAACGCTAGAGTGAGTCGGACTGATCAATCATCCAATAATGCGGTACTGCTCAAGGATGACGATTGGTTGTGGCGGATAACCAGGAATATATAAGATAATCCGAAGGACTATTTTGTATTGCTTATCCTCTCAAGGCGCTAGATGGTTCAATTTATCTATTTGTTAATTTATCAATTTTTTTTTTCTTTTTTTAATAAGTGGGATCTCTTCTTTCTGTATTTCCCTTTACCTCCTTTTACTTCTTCCTAATGAACGCCATATTCCTTGGAAGCCTGAATTTCAAGTCAATGGCCCCTATGGCGGGCTTGTTCCATTCGAATAGGTTTCATCCTCTGAATAATAATAATAATAATAATAATAATAATAATAATAATAATAATAATAGGGGTAATTAGTCGT
This sequence comes from Macrobrachium rosenbergii, assembly GCF_040412425.1. NCBI lineage: Eukaryota > Metazoa > Arthropoda > Malacostraca > Decapoda > Palaemonidae > Macrobrachium > Macrobrachium rosenbergii. The sequence goes on along the minus strand of NC_089753.1, from coordinate 10,662,005 downwards.
TTCATTATCATAGTTATTATTACCTCCACTTAAGTTATGAATTCGGTTTTTTATTTATTTACTTTTTAATGATTATGCTAAAAGTTGTGTATGCATTTTGAGAACAATTTGACCAGAGGTGGGCCAGGCGACTGGCAAAAGTGATAACATTTTGGGATAAATCTTGATCTGGATGAAGGACCTTTCATGGGTACGGGGGATTAATTGTTTAACCCTGGCGGAGTTTTGCGGTCTACGAGCGCTCAGATTACCATAATTATAAAGAAGAAAGTCAAGAGACGCTCAATAATATGCAAATGAAGATGAAAGACATTAGTATCTGAAGTAAGAGAGAGAGAATATAGAATTTAGGCCGAAGGTCAAGCCCCGGGACCAGTGAAGTCATTCAGTGCTGAAAGTGAATTGAAAGTAAGAAGTTTAAAAGGCATAACAGGAGGAAAACCTCGCAGCTGCAAAGTTAAGTATATATACCTTAGTTTACCCAGACCACTGAGCTGATTAACAGCTCTCCTAGAGAGGGCTGGCCCGAAGGATTAGACTTATTTTACGTGGCTAAGAACCAATTGGTTACCTAGCAACGGGACCTACAGCCTATTGTGGAATCCGAACCACATTATAGCGAGAAATGAATTTCCATCACCAGAAATAAATTCCTCTAATTCTTCATTAGCCGGCCGAACATTGCTGGAAGATGGTGGAAAGTAATATGGAAGAAAGAATATGAATGGAGGTGCAGTAGAGGGAATGAAAGTGGTTGCAGCTAGGTGCCGAAGGGACGCTGCAAAGAACATTAAGGAATGCCTACAGTGCACGGCATGAGGTGAACTGACAGCACTAACCCCTATTCCCCCCCCTACCGGGGTGTCCGGATTAAAAATGTACTGGAGTAAAAAATAACCAGCGCCAATTACAAATCACAAAAGAGTCAAAGAACTCAAAATACAAAGAAACTCACAGTAAGAAAAGAATAATGTGATCACATCAATTACCTGTGGGTAATTTGTGCACAAAGAACTCACCATAAAAAGTTACTTAATCAAGTTCAATTGGGTAACTTAGAAAGCAGGATACGATTGCTGCGATGTATGAGACAGGCAATTTAGTCGTGAGAACTATATATGTATCATCATGAAAGATATGTATCATCAAGATATATATCGATGCTTCTTCGTGAAAAATTTTTTAGTATGAGAAACACACTGATGTGTATTGACGAGAGAAATTTTCATAAATATTTATGCATCTTCGCAGCTGATTTATCATTGTGAGATCTATATATGCATCGCCGCAAAAATTGTTACATATTAAGACTCATCATAAGAAATATCTGTAAATCATCGTAGCAATTTAAGTAGCGTTGAGAAAAAAATCTTAGAAACTTTGAGAACAATATTCATATATCATTGCGAAAATTATCTTAGAAACTTAGAGGAAATAATGTTCATATATCATCAAGAAACTGTTTTTTGACCATCGTGTGAAATGTTCATATATCACCAAAAGGGATATTAATTACAAAATGTTCTCACACTCCTAAGAATAAGAGAAACTCTAACTGGGGATGACTGGCAAGAATTTCATATGCAACCTGTTTATAACACTTTATATTCAAAATATCAAAATGAATATTCTAAATTTTAAACAATGGAATCACAGGAGATAGTTATCAGTTTATGTTGTATACATTAGCTTTTATAAATTCAGCTTTATTACTTGGTTATGAATATTTTTCATCACTGAGCGACAGGTGGCAGACTGATATACATACAGTACATACATACATACATTCATTCTCTTTATTCCGTTGACTTCTTTATCCTTTGTTTGGCCGACAGTCACTCTCACTAACTCTTAAGTCGAATACAGGTTACTGAACAATACTATATATGAAAAGATTCTGGTCTTGTGCCTGGGACCAATATATATAAATACTGTAAATACGTAACGTCTAGAGTATGTATTTACAGCATTGGGACAAAAATTTAACAAATAAAGTAAACAAGTAAAAAATGCGCCGAAGTTTCTTCGGCGCGGTCGAGTTTTCTGTACAGCAGCTACAGCTTATAATCAAGGCCACCGAAAAAAATTCTATCTTTCGGTGGTCTCGGTATAATGCTGCATGAGCCGCAGCCCATGAAACTTTAACCACGGACCGGTGGTGGCCTATCCTATATCGTTGCCAGAAGCACGATTATGGCTAACTTTAACCTTAAATAAGATAGAAACTACTGAGGTTAGAGGGCTGCAATTTGGTATCTTTGAAGACTGGAGGGTGGATGATCAACATAACAATTTGCAACCCTCTAGCCTTAGTGGTTTTTAAGATCTGAGGGCGGACAGGAAAAGTGCGGACAGAAAAAAGTGCGGACAGAATAAAGTGCGGACGGACAGACAAAGCCGGCACAATAGTTTCCTTTTACAGAAAAATAAAATGAACAAAATTCAGGTGGAATGAACGAGCACTTGTTTATCTTAATGATACTGGAGGCATCTGGAAAAATTCGAACACAAATATATCAGACTACCACTTGTCCTTTAACAATATGCAATTTCACGCAAGATAATCTCACGCGTAGTCTGTACGTTGATGGTCCCATTATATATATTATGAATCAAAGGTCAAGGCCTCAGAATAATAAGGAAAAACAATAGAGCCAATAGCAAAGAATAAAATAAAATAAAATAAAATAATGGAACGTGGGTGAAGTCCCTTAACTGTCATTTGAGGTGTTATGCAATTACCCAAAACTGAAACTATTGCGTTGCCATAAATGAATATAAAAATAAAAATATAAATACAATTTTCTAATGAATTAATGAGTAACATGTTCAGTTCTTAACATGGAATATGATTATGGACTTCAAATGCCATTGTTCAATGCGATGGAAAGAAAAATTTTTTAAAATTTAATAGAAGGTGTGTGTGTGTGTGTGTGTGTGAGTGAGTCTAAAGAACTTTAGGTGTTTTACTTTATTTCTAAAGATATCATGTTTACCAAGTCAAATGCCTCACCAAATATATGATAAAAATACCTCGTTAGGTTAAGAGACCATGGTCTTCCATTAGCATACTGTGCGGAAAAGTACATGAAAAAGGTTAAACTCAAAGCAACTAATATACTTTATAACATACATTTATATGTATATATACATACATAAACATATAAAATATATATATATATATATATATATATATATATATATATATATATATATATATATATATATATATCGATGTTATCCATCTGAGTCTCAAATGAATGAGATTGTTGATCCATGAGCTTTTTTTTCTTTTAATCCAAGGTGATATTAGTTCCCATTGACAGCCCGGTTAACTAGTGGGGGCAAGAGATCGAACCGCAGACGTTCCGAATTCAAGCCCAATGCTCTACTACTGAGCTGTGACACAATATATATATATATATATATATATATATATATATATATATATATATATATATATATATATATATATATAAATAGCCCATAAAAACGCCAAAATGTAGAAAGTAAATGCTATACTTCAGGCACCAAACTGTCTCTCTCTTCAGGCAAAGAGAAGAGAGAGACAGTTTGGTCTCTGAAATATAGCATTTACTTTCTATATTTTGGTGTTTTTATGGGTTCCTGATATTTGATGGAATTCTAATTTAACAAAAAATATTTCACAGTCATATATATACATATATATACTGTATATATACATCTGTGTGCGTGTATGCGTGTGTTTATCATTAAGCATTTCCCCCGACACAGGCCGGCTACAAAGGAAAAATCAATACAATAGTTACTGCCACAGTCATACTTCAACAGGTGAATCGTGAGTGAATCTCTACAATTCTATTCCTCTCACGCACTTATTTAAAAAATTTAAGTTTTCTACTCATATATACCTTCAGAAGCCTGGTCAGCCTCTGAACCAGACCATCACTGCAGCATTTCTGTTACAGTCCCATCCACTCCTCGGCCCTTTCTGTTCCTCGCGTTCTTAACTGCTCTCGTTGCACCCTCAACAGCCACTTCCACAGTTATTCCCGGCATTACACTAAGCATTTCTACCCTTGCGTCATTCAGCTCCGCCTCTCTTCTATTCAGCATATTCTTCTAGTTCCTCATTGGAGGGGTGTGTATCGTTATCAGCTAGCACTCTACTGGTCCCGCGTTCGATTCTCCGACCGGCCAATGAAGAATTAGAGGAATTTATTTCTAGTGATAGAAATTCATTTCTCGTTATAATGTGGTTCGGATTCCACAATAAGCTGTAGATCCCGTTGCTAGGTAACCAATTGGTTCTTAGCCACGTAAAATAAATCTAATCCTTCGGGCCAGCCCAAGGAGAGCTGTTAATCAGCTCAGTGGTCTGGTTAAACTAAGGTATACTAAACTTATTTCCACGAATCTTCGAAATATTCACTAGATCGACCAAGACGCCACCTCACCATTTATATCTTTTAATATGACGACCATGTGTTGGCTAACGTTCTTTTTCATATTCTCCCTTCTAGTTTTTAGTGGCCTTCTTTTCTTCTCTTACTTTCTTCTTGACTACCTCATCCATCTCTTCTGCAGTACAACTGTACCTTAAATATATACGTGTGTATACATATACAGTATATATATATATATATATATATATATATATATATATATATATATATATATATATATATATATATATATATATATATATATATAATATAAATTACAGGATCTAAAGTTCACCCAATTACGTGTACAATATTCTATCCATGATTATGAAACATTAATTGAAAGGGTGTGTTGTGTGTTGTGTGTGTGTGCGCGAGTGTGTGAGAGAAGAGGGGGTGGGGGTTACACGAAAATCACAAGCCCGAGCAGATCTTACCCCTACCGTCCTTGACCGAGATTCCTGAAAAAGATCGTTGTGGACATGCCGCTTCGACCTAATTCAGATCAGGGCCTCAGTAGTCTAATAGTTACTGTTTAAAATCCTTGGCAAACATGACCAACGACTACATAGTCTACTAGTGTGAATTCAGACCTTGCCACACTCCTAATGCTTCAATAGTACACCAGGTACTATTTACATCCCGAGAAAGAACATCAAGGCTTAAATAATCTCCAAGCTCCTACTTAAACCTGGACGAAGACTTCCAAACACTGCATAGTCCACCAGTTCCTTAGACCTTCTTGTAGACTGACAACGTCTAATAGTGTACTTATTAATATTCAGACAGCAGCAAAAATGCAAACGTGTAAATAGTTTTGCAAACGTGAAAATAAAACTGTAGTTACTATTTAAACCTTTGCTTAAGAATTACAATGCCAAAATAGTTTATATTTACCACGAAGACCTTGTCAAAGATTAGAACCTACCACTAGAACGAGAGGGAAGGAATTTCATGTCTTTACACCAGCCCTTGGAATTGATAAGATTCAATTGATGTGTCTGGCAACAGAACGCATGTCTGCCAGTCGCTATTGGTAATACTGAAAACATTCCTGTTGTGTCTTTTAATCAATAGCCTACACTCAGTATATTGGATTTTAGCTTCTGTTCTAGATTTTACAATAATAATATCAACATTATTATTATTATTATTATTATTATTATTATTATTATTATTATTATTATTATTATTATTATTATTATTAACCATGCTTCCAAAAATAGATGGCCGTATGTAAACAGATAAAAACAGAGCGATCAGAAGACGATTAGATATATAGCCTACGAACATGATTTTTGGAAAGGTTTCATTTGCTCATGCAATTTCGGTGTACAAGGAAACAACTAAAGGATTGTTCATCCAATGTAAGGAAAGTGGACTCCAAAATCATTCTCGCGCTCCAGTAACGGCCTTCTAAACCTTTCTAAGCCAGAAACAGCGAAGACATTAGCGACTATATATATATATATATATATATATATATATATATATATATATATATATATATATATATATATATATATATATATATATATATATATATATATATATATATATATATATATATATATATATATATATATATGTATATATGTATATATATATATATATATATATATATATATATATATATATATATATATATATATATATATATATATATATATATATATATATATATATATATATATATATATATATATATATATATATATATATATATGTATGTATGTATGTATTATGATCATCTCCTTTCTAAGTATATATACATATTTATATATACATATATATATTTGTATATTATATATAAAATATATATATACAATGACTCAACGTCATCTAGGTCCACAGTCATCGTACTTTCCAAGTAATTACAATAAATTATAACCAATTATACCCCACTACATATAATACACGTCCAAGACGAGACTTGAAGTCGAGGGTCGGGTGACTGAGGACACACTTAGAGCCTCTCTTTCAAAGGTCGACTTCACACCAGACGTGTTTTGGCCTTGAGTCGGTGACAGGAATGCTGGAATCATTCCAGAATACTTGATGGAGTCGTTCCAGATATTCCGGTAACCTTTAAGTGGAAGTGGGTCGTTTCGACTTTCGTGTAAAAGGTTACAAATCGTCTGCTTCGAGGAATTCACAAACCTCTGATTTATCGATAGCTCGGTAAGGTAGTCTGATCAACAAATGCCGTCATGGAAGATTTTGGAGAGAGAGAGAGAGAGAGAGAGAGAGAGAGAGAGAGAGAGAGAGAGAGAGAGAGAATTTCCAGGGGAGAATAAACAAGATTTTACAAAGAGAGAGAGAGAGAGAGAGAGAGAGAGAGAGAAGAGAGAGAGAGAGAGAGAGAGAATTTCAAGGGAGAAAAAAGAAAAATTTTACAGAAGAGAGAGAGAGAGAGAGAGAGAGAGAGAGAGAGGGTAGCAACTATTCTTGCTCCTTTATACATTACAATCAGTTCTTAGATTTCTCAACAAAGGTACAATTACACTGGAAAAAGAAAACGAACAATAAATCCAATTTAATACTCAGCGTCAGAAGAAGAATGATCCATGCTTTGCTAGTTAGACATTAAGGTACATCATGTTCTGTAATGAAAGGCTTGCTAGAAACCAGCCGATAATTATTTATTAATTACTTTTTTAATCTTGCCTGCCTCTTTTTATTACAATATAGCGTATCTCCAATGTAGCTATCAACGCAATGTATAGTATACAACTTACTCTGAGTTCACTTTCACATATGCAAATTACTGATTACATTTCTTTCTTTACTTCTACACACATTTTATCATTTTTGGAATGCTAATTTCAGTTTCAAATATTACATATAAGTTAGCATTCCATTTTTTACTTCTGTGTAAAATTCTAATGTTAATTTAAAATGTTTTTTTACCATTAACATGATTTACCAAAAGTTTCTTCGTCCGAAAAACGTAAATAATTAACATTATAAAAATCAATCCGAATCTTAACTTACATGTTATTTATGTTTTTCATTTATACTCATTTTAATTCAATTTGTTTCTAATTTGGTCTTTCAACCTCCAGGAATTTTCTTCCAGTTTGAATTTTAAGCAGACTAATAATAATCATCATCATCATCATCATCATCATCATCATAAAAATCTCATGATAGTATGAGTCACTAAAATGGTGAAGAAATCTACAGATTGAGAAGGAGAATCGAGCAGGTCCTCGAAAGCTCACTTTTGTATATATATTTCTAATATATATATATATATATATATATATATATATATATATATATATATATATATATATATATATATATCTACACCACTGTGGATTTATTCACCAATAAAAATCATGATGATTATGATGATGATGTTGATAAATATTATTACACTGATAATTATAAATTGGTTTCAAAACCAGAAGGCTAAGAAAGAAGAAAGAAGCCCAGAAAGTGCTGTAACGTTTTCGCCGAGCGGTATTGTGACACCCATCACTGCTTAGTCTGTCTGTTGTAATTTTCACCTCCTCTAATTGGATACAGCAGGTGCTCGTTAATTTTGTCTTCACACACACACCTCTCTCTCTCTCTCTCTCTCTCTCTCTCTCTCTCTCTCTCTCTCTCTCTGTTCAAGGAATCCCATAAAGCAATTCAACCTACCTTTTGTCCTCGTGTAGGTAGTCTCAGCCCAGTTCTGGCTAACCGACTTCAACCGATGGCTCTCGAATTCTGGAAAAAGAAATTATAAAAATGAAAATCAGAATGGCAATGGAATGGAGAGAGAGAGAGAGAGAGAGAGAGAGAGAGAGAGAGAGAATTTCCAGGTGAGAAAAAAAAAAAAAATTTTATAAAGAGAGAGAGAGAGAGAGAGAGAGAGAGAGAGAGAGAGAGAGAGAGAATTTCCAGGGGAGAAAAAAAGAAAGATTTTACAAAGAGAGAGAGAGAGAGAGAGAGAGAGAGAGAGAGAGAGAGAGAGAATCAGAAAAGAGTATGATAAAATAAATCAAGACGAAACCCAAAGGCCAGCAGAGTGAGCGAGGAAGGAAACACCTGTTGTATAAATCGTAGAAATCCGAACCGAGCACATTAGTCCAGCCAGGCATTTCCTACGGTCAATAAAATCCATCAATTAAAGAGAGAAATCTGCGGACACCTGGATCTGCTATCGGCACGAATCAGCGCCTTTCGAGAGCGCTTGTGACCAGCACAGAACTCGATATGAGGTACTGGACTGCGCTTGTGGTTGAGTGATTTGTTTTTTCATGGCGCGTCTGAGTGCGCCTGAGTTCTGTTTGCGAACGCTCGAGCGCATCCATATTCATGCCATATGTCTTCGTAAGGGGTATGATCACGCTATATTCTTCACCGTTTTGGAAAGGTAACTTGTGCCTATTAGTTTTAAAAAATCAAGCACAGCCTCGCGACTCTCGTCAGGCCACCTCTTCCCACACTTACTGCGAGGAAATCTTCAAACCTCGGATTACCCAGATCAGCAACTAGTTTTTTCTTTATCATGCCAAGCTTTAAAATTCTCTTCCTTCTCCCGTTTTCTTGAGTTTTAAAACTATTCTTCCTTCAAGCCGCTGGTCTTTCCCTTCTTTTGCTACTTCCTTTTTACTTCGGATCAGGGCTACTAAAGGGTATTCGGGTTCCTGACCCGATGGTCTTCGCTCCTAAATAAAATGAAGGGTATAAGAAGATGAACCGAAATTATAACCTGACCAAGGTTCATTGCACCGGCATGGATGTCTGATTAAAAGACATAAAAAAAGACTACTACATAAAGAATGGGACATGAAGCAAATCAAGTACAAATAAGTACGAACGAGAAAGCTCGCGCTGTCACTAAACACACGTAGTAAGTGAAATCAAGAACATCTCATTAAACAAAAGCCAACTGCTTGCAGGAAGACCTAGCGAGAGAGAAAAGCCCAAAACAGAGCGTGCGCAACAACCCATCATCGGGGCGCAAAGAGAGCGTTTTCGCGTGGTTCCAACAGATACATCAAAGTCGCAAAGAACAGCCTCATTGTAAATACAGGAACGACAGGTAAATACCCACCGGAGTGAGGCTTAAAAACCTGTCATTTCAGCGTCGTTTAAAGTTTGCCTTTCTCGGAAATACGACACGAAATAATAGACAGATTGTAAGGAGGAAATACTTTAGTTCCTCTCCCTCTCTCTCTCTCTCTCTTTGTCAACAGTGACATGCTTATCTATATACTCACGCAGGTCCCAAGCCCGAATTAAAGAAAGGGTTGTAGGGTTAACGCCCTTTACTTGAGAGAAAAACAAACCATTGGCAATGTTTTTTGCAATACATTGCAAGATTACCAAACACTGGTTGTTGCTGTTATTATCAGTATCATTATTATTATTTGTAGTAGTAGTAGTAGTAGTAGTAGTAGTAGTAGTAGTAGTAGTAGTATTGTCATTTGATAATATCCAAAGAACCTTTAGGCACCTAAAAGTATCTGCGCTTATTATTATTATTATTATTATTATTATTATTATTATTATTATTATTATTATTATTATTATTATTATTATCATACTATTTATATGTAGGGATGTTTTCTTCTGGTAGCTTATTATTATTATTATTATTATTATTATTATTATTATTATTATTATTATTATTATTATTATTATCCTTCAAGCATGAATGTGAGTTTCCCAAAGATCATTGCAATCACAAAGAGATCTTTGAGAAATTAAAATAATAGGGTGGGTAATTTAACCATGTATTATTATTATTATTATTATTATTATTATTATTATTATTATTATTATTATTATTATTACTCAAGACGTGCAAGCAATCATAAGTGAAAAAGAGACGTCAGAAAATATAAAAAATATATTATATAACATGACGATAAATTAAGCAAACCACTTTTATCTTTCGGTAAAGAGTCCAATGCTTTCCTGTCGTAATACTCTACGTAAATTAAGCACAGAAAGTTGTTCCAAAAAATAACAGCATTTTAGCATATAATAATAATAATAATAATAATAATAATAATAATAATAATAATAATAATAATAATAATAATAATATAAATTTCGTGACCGGATACTTCTAATCACCTTACTCTCATCAAAGTTATATTTCGTATCTCTATAAGTTCTAATACATCTGCTAGCAATTATGGTAACTTATAACAGCAGTAATGTTAGACAGATTACATTTTAGGCTTGTTGTGGCTTTTCTTATAAAATTCACACTCATTATTATTATCATTATATTCGTATTATCTCAATAAGATATAGGAAAGGAAATCAACATTACCCTTTTGCATTACAGTATATTAATCATGAATGAAACATCGGCCAGATAGACATCCCCTGATGTAGGTACAACTAAGGTAAACTGACAGTGCAAAAATGTACTCAGTCGGCGTTACTTTTCTTCAGAGAATAAAGCGTTGCAATAACATAAAGGGCACTTTGGAACTTTCGTTTCTCCTACTGCTATTTAAATTTCGATGCTATATCTCACAATTCGATGCTCTACCTTCGCAAATCTCGAGGTTATCAAGGGTCGAAGTCCGGGCAAGAATAAGAATGGATCTTTCTTAGACAGTGACTCCCAAGGGTTTTCGGGGATCGTTATCTAGGACTAATATTTCTTGGGGGTCATTATCTTTATGATATTTACAGCTTTTTGTTTGTGTTTTTACGGTAACCCTCAACGGGCTTGTACTAAACACGCCGCAAAGGTGGATACATACCGGGTTAAAACCTGTGGGGGTCCCTATCTAGGAAAGATCTATAGGAATAACAACATGAGCAATGTTGCCGAAGGTACTCAAGGTCAAAGTCCGCAAAAGAAAAACAGAGGGAAATGGGAAGCAATAACAATATAACTCCACACTCTAAGAAACAGTCATCGTTATGACATGTTCCGCTCCCCTACAAAAGTCTGGCGGAGCAGAAAACAAAGGAGGAGCGTTCCACTCGCGAGTACGCAGACCCACCCATGACATATGCTAGGGCGGGGCCATTATTAAAATTGACAGAATGTGCGAGAGAGGCAGAGAGAGTCTTGTGAATGGTTTTACACCCTTTTTAATGGAAAAATGGTTTATATTTTCACGGAGTACTGATCGCACGCGTCTAGGAAGAAAGATTAAGAGAGAGAAAATGTCAGTTGGAGAAGTTTACATTTTTAAAATAAAGAATTTCTAAAATTCAGATTTTTTGGAGTCAAATCAAATAGATAAGCTTCAGTCTCAGACGGATTTATATTACTACTACTTCTACTACTACTATCATAACGATAATAATATTGTCATCAATAAAGAAAAATAAAGCCTATGTAATGACGATAATTACACGTTATTACCTACAACATCATTAAAAACAACAAATACATTTAATTTGAGGAACTGCAAATCAAAAGAAAAAAGAAGTTACACGAAAGGTCATCGCGGGCCCTCTCTTTACCCAAGGCCAGTAATGACACAAACTGTACCGTGTTACTAATAAAAGAAAAGACACCCCCGAGGCTTACATGAGATACTTAACGTAATAACAAGGAAAGCTGCGATTAATGATCACGACATGTTTGCAACCAACGCGACGGATGGTACTGACGACAAATGCGCCACGGCTCTTACGCTTTATACACACACACACACACACACACACACACACACACCACCCATATATATATATATATATATATATATATATATATATATATATATATATATATATATATATATATATATATTTGTATATATATGCATATATATATATATGTGTGTCTGTGTATATATATACACAGATATATATATACATATATATATGTATATATATAAGTATATATAATATATATATATATATATATATATATATATATATATACATACACACACACATGAGAGAGTGTGTTTGTGTGTGTGTGTGGAATCGCCATAGCAACCACTTACCATCTCCATTTCCTCTCACTTTTTGGATAGGCTTGTCACTACGGCACTTATCTTCACCCAAACCTTGGGAATCAGGATTTCTCAATTATTCTTCACTTTGAATCAGGACTGTATAATGATAATCGTATTCAAAAAGTGTGAGGAAATTGAAAATTAGGTCATTATAGCTAATACATACATACATACATACATACATACATACATACATACATACATACATACATACATACATACATACATACATATATATATACTGTATATACTGTATATATTGAGAAGGAATAACATCAGGCTGGATTTATAATATATAATTTTTATAAATGTATATATATATATATATATATATATATATATATATATATATATATATATATATATATATATATATATATATATATATATATATATATATATATATATATATATATATTTATATATATACATACATACATTCCAAAATTACTAATTACGTAAATCCAGCCTGATGTTATTCCTTCTCAGTGTCAAAGTCTGCAATCCTTACAGCAAGATTTCCAAAGCAGAGTTGTTATTTCTATGCAAAGAAAGAAGAACAGGCTATTGTTAAAAGTACTGTATAGATACTTAAAACAGATAACGCTTATTAGGCAGTGCAGGGCCCAGATAGGGTTAGAGTAGGAAGGTCAGCATTAGAAGCCAGCTGTACAAGGCAATGAGTCACAGTGAAGCCCAGAATCAAACACAGAAAGAGTAAATATGACTGTGCGGAATTACATTTCGTCATTTCAAGAATAAAAAGAACTGGCTAGGTCAAATTAATTGCGCCATTCCTCTTTTAATATATAACATGATTAGATTTGATCAAAATACATATATGTAAAACCTCGTAAACAGAGGCTAGGACACGACAAATTCTATTAAGAGGATAGAAAATACATTTATTACAAAGTCCATAGAACTACTAGAAAATAATGTTACAACATAGCCATGTCTATTAGACCAATTGAAAACAAAGTTAAAACTAACTCTATTAGAACACATTGCAGAGTACACTGGACAAGCAGAAAACCCAATAATATATACCAAAGAGGAATAAGAAGGGTCCAAATAATAGCAGGAGACCAACATTTACCTCAAAACATGTAAAATACATCCGCATTCTGCTCCTCATTCAGCACGAATTCCATGTATCCGGATCCATTAGCAGCAAACATACACGTATACCCGACGGCAAGACTATTCACAAAGAAAATCCAGTCTGTTCGTCATATTCTTACGTAATTCTATACAGATAATTCATAGAGAAGACCCGTAACACAGTCAACAATTATTTCCATGTACAGCACACTTTCCACACTCCGAGAAATAAACGTGCGTGACGTCACTGGTCTCCATGGCAACCACCAATACAAAACGCTATCTCTCTCTCTCTCTCTCTCTCTCTCTCTCTCTCTCTCTCTCTCTCTCTCTCTCCTGGCTAGGTACGTCCCTTCCCCCATATCCCACAGTCTTATGCAGTCAGGAATAATGAGAGAGAGAGAGAGAGAGAGAGAGAGAGAGAGAGAGAGAATCTATAACACAGGTGTAACAATTTGACCAATACATTACGAATAAACATGGAAATCTATATTCGCAACCAGAAAAATATTATACAGACGAACGAGCTTTGCATTAGTATTATTTCTTTGAAAGTGTGCATGAGAGAGGTAAAGAGTTATATCTAAGAAACTACATTGTGCATATATATATATATATATATATATATATATATATATATATATATATATATGTGTGTGTGTGTGTGTGTGTGTGTGTGTGTGTGTGTGTGTGTGTGTGTGTGTGTGTGTTTTATCAAAAAAGTGCTTTAAAAAAGAGAGAGAGAGAGAGAGAGAGAGAGAGAGAGAGAGGTTGTTAACCTCAAGTCCTGAGTGGTATATATGGGGTTTCTTCATTTGAGTTCAATTGATTGCTCTTGTACAGGCGAGCAATTTAATCACCGCAGAACAGGACGAGGAAGGTCAGTTTTTCTTCTTTGTGCTTAAAGAAAGTGTGTGTATATATATATATATATATATATATATATATATATATATATATATATATATATATATATATATATATATATATATATATATATATATATATCAAGTAATACAACAAAATTAACAACCTATTATAATAACAATAATACTTATAATAAGGAAAACAAAATTAAGATAGCTATACTCACAGAAATACAGTATTAGCAGAGTATCAGTAGATAATAAAATAAAAGCATCAACTGCAATAATTACAACATAGTGATGATAGTGGCTGTAGTGTTAAAATCTACTTCAGGGCAGCATAATGCAGAATGAACGAAGGAAACACGAACAATGCACCAGTCTAATAACTTCAGCTGCAATATCGCATGACAATGAACTTATTACCGGCTAGAATATTTAAGAACGAGAGAGCATCCGGAGACCGCTAACCTCCGTCAAGGCTCAGCAATCCAACCTCCGACGTCATCACCCCACACAGACACATACACACACACACACACACACACAAACATACACATAGAGACCCTTATCAAAATCCGGGTCTCTGAATCTCTCCGAGACCCAGTCTTTTGTTGTCAATGATGAGGACCACTTTTGGTGAAATTTTCGTAAAATTTAAGGCATAACGTTCTGCGTAATCCTGCTTACCAATAAAGAAACAAAGGAACAAACACAATTTAACCGGGGATTACAAATATCAAATGGGTAATGATTCAATTAATTAAGTGTGTGCCGTAATAGACCATGGGGAATTTTCCATAATTATTCCACTCATGCCACTTCTAAGCCCGGATAGAAGAGGAGTGAGCGTACGGTCAGCGTCCCTTGCCGTGGGAAAATTCCAAGCGTTATTGAAACTTGACAGCTAACTGTATCGGTCCGAGAAAAGCAACAGTAGAACATAATTATGTCCGGAATCCAAGAAGTAAGAGTACAGAAGGATAATTATTCAGTGATGAAGTAGCCTATTTAATTATAAATAATTTCTTACTTTTACTAGAAAATGTACCTTCCCCTGACCACTCCAGTGGTCAACATGTCTTGTATTACGAATGACAGAAAGAAGAATCCTCCTTCCCTCTACATCTCACAAACCTTTCCCTTTTCATATACGCGAAAGAGAGAGAGAGAGAGAGAGAGAGAGAGAGAGAGAGAGAGAGAGAGAGAGAGAGAAAATGACTCTCATGCTTAGCCTCCCTTGTATGTTGCAAGTCGACCCCACCTTAGTAATGAATAGCTTCCATACATGAATGTCTTACCCATCACGCACCATACTTACGGGTTTACGCAAATGTACCGTAATTTCTTCAGGTAAAGGTAACATTCTGCCTAGCAGAGCCACCCTTATCATAGCACACCGCCATATCCAACGACGCAATAACGGGACTATTGACACAGCAAACACATGGACCTTATTTTTGACAAGTGAAGGCCATCCTCCGAAGCTCGAAGGTCAACACCATTAGGTTCCAGATACGTAACAACTAATGAATTTTTCCAGTGGAATCCGAATAGTGGTGGAATAACAGGAAGAGAGCCAATAAATCAAATCAACGAAATTCCAGGTAAGTATTTTTATCAACAGAAGGTGACTGTGTGGTCATACATGGGAATGTGGACGCGTCAATAATATACATTTTTTTTCTATTCGTCGTGCCCATAATTCTTCTAGAGTCATTACATAATATCACATTGCTCACCTAATAGCCATTTTTCTTCCTATGCCGCCTTTTGTACACCAGGTAGGACAAAAACTTCCCCTCTGTATGCAATCAACTAGAGTACATTCAATGTCTTTTTTATGCAAGCAACTAAGGGGCAAAGTTAGCCAACATTAGGTAAACCAACTAAAGGACAAAACTATGGCCCCCCCTGGATACACTAATTAAGGGTTCAACTATCCATTCTGTCAGACTATGTCTCCTTGTATAAAACCGGCTAATAGACACACCATACCCCTTTCATGCAGCCAGTTAAAGGACTACAGTGGCAACCAACTGCATATTCAAAAAAGCAAAGGTCAAACTGTGTCCGCTATCAAACAACTAAATAGGAGACAGAATCTATGTCTCCCTTTAAACCAACCTAACTGAGGAACAAACTAAGTCTATTTTTTTTCCTTAACCAACTAAGGGACACATTGCCTCCCAGTTCCTATAACAAACTTTCCTACAACAAAATAAGGGAAAAATTTTGCCTCCTTTTCATACAGCCAAAGGATAAGCTAGGCCATATTTCTGTAACTAACCTATGGGGTGAACTCGATCTCTTTGTAAGCAACCGGCTAATGGACAGAGACAATATCCCCTTTTACGTAACCCTCTCTATAGCTCCGTAAATAAGTCGATGAAAGTCGATGAATTACGTCGATCGGCCTTGAGAAGTAGTCCTTCGATGCTTATCAAGTTCACATCGATCACTCCTCGAGATTCGTGGATTCATGGTTAGGGCCTTCGACAGGATCCTGACGTCGGAAAGTAAGTACAGCGGTCTTCCTCGTGACACAAGCCTTCCCAATTACGTAGGTCTCTTAACTAGTATGAATTGGAGTTTATTCTTTTGATAAGAGCGGTTGAATATATACACATTTAGACTGAAATGGAACAGAGAATTTAGGCCAAAGGCCAAGTACTGGGACCTATGAGGTCATTCAGCGCTGAAAGGGAAATTGAGAGTAGAAAGGTTTGAAAGGTGTAACAAGAGGTGTTAGGAGAGGGTGGATAGCAAGAAGGAAGAGAGAGAATATGAGGAGGTACAAAAAAGGAATGAAAGGGGTTGCAGCTAGGGGTCGAAGGGACGCTGCAAAGAACCTTAAGTAATGCCTACAGTGCACCGCGTGAGGTGCACTGACGGAACTATCCACCCAAAAGGGGATATTTAAATGAGAATAAACTTGAGTCCTATTGACGTAAGAGTGTCTGAACAACACGTACGTTAAAGGAGGAGATAATGTAGAAAGCGAAAGAAACGCAAACATCTGAATGACATAATTAGCAGAGACACAGAGACAGACATCTACTGATATCTTGTTTTGACGAAAATATCTGAACATGAAAGAAAAGAAACCTAGAGAGTAACAGCCTGAAACACTTTCCAGAACGGAGGCTAATACAAAATCAATTCCCCTTGATTAATTTCAGCCTTTTAAGATTAAATTTAGAAAACGTCCCATTCGAGCAGTGACCTATTCTGACCTTAACCTTAAACGTCATGAAGCGAAATGGCCAAGTGGGAAACGTCCAAATAAAATCCACTGACATATGACCCATTCACAGACATAACACGCATTACCAAGAAGCGATGCCAAGAGGCAAACCTGTCTTGTATTGACTAAAGTGCAAATAAATACACACACGAACTTTCAAAGCAAGTGACAAATATGCAATGAGAACCTTCATCAGCAAGTAACAATAAGCAACGCGAACCTTCAACTGCAGAGCCATAAAGAAGAATTCAATGGAAATTATCGAAACGAAGGCTACATCGTGACAGAACGTGATGGAATTGGCCTTTCCCTAAGGTCGTGTTTTGGTTGTCAATGGTGATAACTTACTTTGGGTTTTCAGATAGCTCGGGTGATAAATGGAACGAGAAAAATGTGTCCCTTATTTAATAATGAGGCCTATTGCATAGGCTGTAAGCAAAATAATAATCAATTTAATGAACAAAAAGGCACACACTCAGTGGATAGGAATACCCATAACCAACAAAAGATCTCAGGTTCGATTGCCGAAATAGCTGAACCGATTTTGGTCTGTACAGTTAAATCCGAGTGTGCATCTGTTGACTTAAAAAGAGACTTATGTGCCTGTTAGATAGTTAACTGAAGTTGGTTGCAACCATGGTAGAAAAAGACATGGACCTGACGAGAATTACAATAGAAATGGACCTGGCGAGAACTAGAAAACTCATGATAGAGAGTTAACTGAAGTTGACTGCAACCAGGGTAGAAAAGGGCGTGGACCTGACGAGAACTAGAAAACTCATGGTAGGTACTTAACTGAAGTTGGTTGCAGCCAGGGTAGAAAAGGGTGTGGGCCTGACGACCCAATCCCCTCCAGATAGTTAACTTCTGGGTGATCCCCAATCCCCTCCACATAGTTAACTTCTGGGTGATCCCCAATCCCCTCCAGATAGTTCATTTCTGGGTGATCCCCAATCCCCTCCAGATAGTTAACTTCTGGGTGATCCCCAGTCCCCTCCAGATAGTTAACTTCTGGGTGATCCCCAATCCCCTCCAGATAGTTAACTTCTGGGTGATCCCCAATCCCCTCCAGATAGTTAACTTCTGGGTGATCCCCAAGCCCCTCCAGATAGTTAACTTCTGGTTGATCCCCAATCCCCTCCACATAGTTAACTTCTGGGTGATCCCCAATCCCCTCCACATAGTTAACTTCCGGGTGATCCCCAATCCCCTCAAGTTAGTTCATTTCTGGGTGATCCCCAATCCCCTCCACATAGTTAACTTCTGGGTGATCCCCAATCCCCTCCAGATAGTTCATTTCTGGGTGATCGCCAATCCCCTCCAGATAGTTCATTTCTGGGTGAACCCCAATCCCCTCCAGATAGTTAACTTCTGGGTGATCCCCAATCCCCTCCAGATAGTTCATTTCTGGTGATCCCCAATCCCCTCCAGATAATTAACTTCTGGGTGATCCCCAATCCCCTCCAGATAGTTAACTTCCGGGTGATCACCAATCCCCTCCACATAGTTAACTTCTGGGTGATCCCCAATCCCCTCCACATAGTTAACTTCTGGGTGATCCCCAATCCCCTGCAGACAGTTAACTTCTGGGTGATCCCAGTCCCCTCCAGACAGTTAACTTCTGGGTGATCCCAGTCCTCCAGATAGTTAACTTCTGGGTGATCCCAGTCCCCTCCAGATAGTTAACTTCTGGGTGATCCCAGTCCCCTCCAGATAGTTAACTTCTGGGTGATCCCCAATCTCCTCCAGATAGTTCATTTCTGGGTGATCCCCAATCCCTCCAGATAGTTAACTTCCGGGTGGTCCCCAGTCACCTCCAGATAGTTAACTTCTGGATGATTTCCAATCTCCTCCAGATAGTTCATTTCTGGGTGATCCCCAATCCCCTCCAGATAGTTAACTTCTGGGCGATACCCAATCCCCTCCAGATAGTTTACTTCTGGTGATCCCCAATCCCCTCTAGATAGTTAACTTCTGGGTGATCCCCAATCCCCTCTAGATAGTTACTTCTGGGTGATCCCCAATCCCCTCCAGATAGTTAACTTCTGGGTGATCCCCAATCCCCTCCACATAGTTAACTTCTGGGTGATCCCCAATCCTGTCCAGATAATTAACTTCTGGGTGATCCCCAATCCCCTCCAGAGTGTTAACTTCTGGGTGATACCCAATCCCCTCCAGATAGTTAACTTCTGGGTGATCCCCAATCCCCTCCAGATAGTTAACTTCTGGGTGATTTCCAATCCCCTCCAGATAGTTCATTTCTGCGTGATCCCCAATCCCCTCCAGATAGTTCATTTCTGGGTGATCCCCAATCCCCTCTAGATAGTTGACTGCTGGGTGAACACCAGCCCCTACGCATAATTAGAATCTGGGTGAAACTCAAATCCTTTAGATGATTACCTTCCAGGTGACACTGACACCTTCCAGACGATTAACTCATAGGTGGCTTCACACCTCCATATTATCAAGTTTTGAATGAACTAACCCCTTACAGATCATTAACTTCAGACTGACACCCACAGGCCTCCCTATGATTAATTTCTGAGTGATACACAGCTCTCCAAATAATTAATTTCTGGGTAACGCAAGCACCTCCAAATAATCAACTTCTGGGCAACCCGTATATTAACTTCTGAATGAACCACAACCACTTCAGTTTTTGAGTGAATCCCAATTCCATCCAAATCATTAAGTTGTTGATGAGCCACGGCCTCATTCACTGCATTAACTTCTGGGTGAACCACAACCCACTAAAAGCGCTTAACATTGTGTTATCCAACCCCATCCAGGTGATTAACTGCAGAGTGAATTCCAGTACCCTATAGATGATTAACCTCTGGGTGAACACCAATACCCTTTGGAAGACTAACTTCTGAGTGAAAGCAAACCCCTTCCAGATGATTAAATTTTGGGTGAATACAAACCTACTCCAGATGATTAACTTTCTGGATGAAAGCCAATCTACTCCAGATGATTCATTTCTCTGAGAACCCCATCCCCATTAGATGATAATCTCCCCATAAAACCCAATCTCCCTACACACATAACTTCTGGGTGTTTGCTAGCCCCTCCATACGATCAGCATCTGTGTGAAAACCATCCCATCCCATTTATTAACTTCTGTGTGATACTAAACTCCCTCCATATGATTGTGTGGTGAACCCATAGAATGATTAAGTTCCAGATGACACTGAACTCCAGTTATTAACTCTCTGAAACCCAACCCACTCCATATTAGTAACTTCTGGATTAACCAGTTTAAATCAATAAGATTATCTCCTTGGTGATCCCAACCCCTTCACATATAATGAACTGGGTAACATCAACCCCCTATAAATGATTAACTTCTGGATGAACCCCTCCATCTGATGATTAACTTCTCGGTGAACCACAGCTCCCTCCATTTTATTAACTTCTGGGTGAAATTCATCCCATTTGAAATTATTAACTTGCCGGTGAACTCCAACCCTCTCCAAATGATTAATGTCTGGATGATGAACTTCTGGGTAACAGCCAACCTACATCCACATAATTAACTTCTGGGTGACTCCTAACCCAGTCCAGATTGTTAAATTTGGTTAATCACCAAGTCCCTTCATGTCTGGGTGACCTTAACCCCCTCCACACGCTTAATTCCTGGATGATCATCAACCCATCCAGATGATTAGATTCTGGGTGACCCCAGCCAGTCTAGATGATTAACTTTTCATCACAACCAACCCCCTCCAGATGATTACATCAAGGGTAACCCCAACTCTCCCCAGATGAATAACTTTTAGATGACCACAATCCCCTCCAGATAATTAACTCTTCGGTAACGCCATCACCTTCCAGATGATTGATTTCTGGTGACCTGTAGCCCACTCCAGTTGATTAATTTCTGGGTATCCTCAACTCCTCCAGATGATGAACTTGTGTGCAACTCCTTCCCCATCCAGACGGTTAATATCTGGATAACCCTAACCCCATACAGATAAACGTCGGTGTGACTCAACCCTCTGCAGATGATTAACTTCTGGGTGAACCCCATCCTCCTCAAAATGATTATCTCCTGGGCGAACCCCATCTGAATATGATTATCTTCTGGGTGGACACCAACCTCTATCAGATTAGTGCCCTCTGGGTGACCCCTAATGCCTCTAGATGATTACCTTCTGGACGAACCCTGCCCTCTCCAAATGACTAACTTCTGGGTGAACCTTAACTCCCTCCAAATGACTAACCTCTGGGTGAACATCAAACCTCTCCAGAAGATGAACTTCTGATTCACCCCAACCTCCTCCAGATGATTAACTTATAGTTGCCATCAACCCCCTACAAATTGTGAACTTTTGGTTTACCCTCAGCACCTTCCAGATGATTTATTTCTGGGTGATTAGCAACCTCCTCCTGGTGATCAATTGATGAGTAACCCACAGCTCCTCCAGATGATCAACTTTGGTGTAACCTGATCCTTTCGGATAATTCATTTGTTGCATACCTCAAAGACCCACCAGATGATTCATTTCCATATGACCCATACCACCCTCCAAATGATTAAGGTCTTGCGGATATAAATGAAAAGTTGATGACTTGTAGCTATGGGGATGTTGACTGGCTCTGCAGAGGCATACTCTCAACTATGTGACGTTGTTATTACATCATGTTAATACATATCAACCATTGGAAAGGAAGACTCTCTCTCTCTCAAGACTAACTCGATCCAGAACATCAGATCCAAATAAAGAGTCAGATCTGAAATTACTTCTTCTACCGCCAATACAAATATTGACCAAAACCTAACAGGAAAGCTTCGACGCGGTAGTTCCTCCTCCCTGGAGGAATGGAAACAAACTTCAGGCATTCAAAACCATACCAAACAAGACTATACCATAGTGTCAATACCATCTTTGGTGGAATGAGTTTTCCTTTTTTCTTTCTTTTTTTTTTAAGTGCCCTGATGCCAAGGCACTCTTCAGCGGAATGACAGGGTTCGTTCGGCCGTCCAGCCGAAGAAAGACCAAGAAAGGGCATTCCTCCGTAATCATACCCTGGCCTTTCCTATCATACCCATGCCCTTCCACCTCATGATTTCGTAGCTAGAGACATCTCACGGGGCGACAGAGAGAGAGAGAGAGAGAGAGAGAGAGAGAGAGAGAGAGAGAGAGAGAGAGAGAGAGAGAGAGAGAGAGAGAGAGAGAGACTTAAATTAGTGTATAGTGTCATTTCTTTTAGTTGATTATTTTTTGAGAGAGAGAGAGAGAGAGAGAGAGAGAGAGAGAGAGAGAGAGAGAGAGAGAGAGAGAGAGAGAGAGAGAGAGAGACACTTAAATTGATGTGTAATGTCATTTCTTTTAGTTGATTATTTTTTGAGAGAGAGAGAGAGAGAGAGAGAGAGAGAGAGAGAGAGAGAGAGAGAGAGAGAGAGAGAGAGAGAGAGAGAGAATCCTACCAAGCACAACAATCAAAGTGCCGTGAGGTAAGGATCGAGGCCTCTTGTATGTCATCGAAACCGCAAAGGGGCGCAGCATGCGAAGGATTTCCCACGGGTCCTTTTGACATCTCTCTCTCTCTCTCTCTCTCTCTCTCTCTCTCTCTCTCTCTCTATTGTTATTTTGTTAAAGAAAATCCACCCATCTCTTTTAATTTCCTTGAATCTGCACCCAAAGTTAATAAATGTTAATTTTCTCGAACTTTATTATATCACCATAAGATTATTCGTTCTTTCATCCTGTTCATTCTTCCGCATTACCACCTCCCCATAGTTATCATCACTGTCTGCACACTTTTCTTTCTTGACGCCTTCCTCTCCCACGTTAATTCTCATGCCCGTCAATCAGTCGGGTGCTTTCTCTGTCTTCTCCGATCCGCCGTACCCCACATTCCGATAACAAAGGGAAGAAGAACAATAACAATAGTACACTTAATAATAATAATAATAATAATAATAAATAATAATAATAATAATAATAATAATAACAACAACAACCGCAAAAACTAAAATCTTATTGAAATATCACAAACTTCAATCACAATAAAAACGATAAAATCGCAATTACTAAAACAATAACGAAACAGATACAGATCTCTGTTACTACTACTACAAATAATAATAATAATAATAATAATAATAATAATAATAATAATAATAATGAGATCTACATGTTCGACACGTGACTATCAGGTCGCGCGCTCAAGTAGTCAAAGCAACGTACAAGTCCTTCAATCAATGGGGCAATGGCAACGAAAGCACTTGAAGGCAATGACCATGAAAGAATACGACAAAGTCACACACGTGAGCAACACGACTTCTAAACACGTCTACAGATCAGATGTTTCGAATGCAAAATTTATCAACTGATAACTCAGTTGCAACTGGTTCACTCTCGGATGTTTGAACTGCAAAAACTTCAGCCGTTGATAGTTCATCTAAAAGTTTACTCTTGTACTGTTAACCGCCCAGTGGTTGGCTATCCCATAGATGGTTCGATTTCTCGTGGTTTATCTCAGATGGTACTCCCCAGATGGCTCAAATACAGATGATCTTTCCTCTTATTATTATTACTCAGAAGATGAACCCTATTCCTAGGGAACAAGCCCACAGGGGCCACTGACTTGAAATTCAAGCTTCCAAAGAATATGGTATTCATTCGAAAGAAGTAACAGAAGGTAATATGAAATACGGTTCATCCAAGGATGATTCATCCTCGAATGGCTAATCCACTGATGGATCACCAAAGGAAATCTATCCACAAGTGGCTTACCTTCTGGCGACCCATCCACGAATGGCTCACCCACGAACGGCTCACCCCGATGGCTTATCCTTGAGCAGGTCACTCACATATGGCTAATCGTACGATAATTCATTGGCAGGTGGTTAATCACTGAGCGATTCATCCACAGTTACCTCGCCCTCGGCTATTCCAACCATAAATGGTTCACCCTAAGATGGCTCAGAGCAAACTGTTCAATCACAGATGGTTCTACTAACGTTTTTGCTACCCGCAGATGGTATCAGAGCAATACCCAGGATGAACAAGCATATCTCACGTCATTAGATTAAGCGAATACAGACATACATACATTAACGGACGCACAGCTGCTGGGAACACAAAATTATACAGATGCTGCACATTTCTTAATGAGGAAAATAGGTTTGCGTGACTGTACGGTCTGACACGGCAAGTCTGGTGTTCTGATAAAGATACGAAAGCCAAGAGGAATGCTATTCAAGTTATTATACCGTCGAAAATAATTATATATTAAAGGTCAGAGTATATCCATTTATCTATTTTTTCAAATGCAAAATGAAAGTACTTTAGAATATAGAATATGGAATTTAGACCAAAGGCCAAGCGCTGGGACTTATGAGGTCATTCAGCGCTGAAAGGGAAAATGATTAAAAAAGGTTTGCAAAGTGTAACAGGAGGAAAACCTAGCAGTTGCACTATGACTCAATTGTTAAGAGAAGGTGGAAAGTAAGATAGAAGAAAGGGAAAATGAAGGGAGGTACAGTAAAAGGAATGAAAGGGGTTGCAGCTAGGGGACGAGGGAAAATTAAGCTGGTGAGCGAAGAGGACTCTGTTTTTTGCGAATACATGATGATGAATTTGCAGAAGAACCAACCAGGACAACGCAAACGTATAAGACACATGAAGGACGATGTCGCTGGGAAATCAGTCCTGATTATGATGGTGGAAGCTTCCTTGCGTGACAGAAGTGCAGCGATCAGTGGAGCTGGCAGTAAGTACTCGAAATTTTGCGTGGGGAACCCCTTCCTCAGGAACCTATGGAAGCAGTGATACCTATTTCA
>NC_089753.1:10629129-10631629 GCF_040412425.1 Macrobrachium rosenbergii | reverse complement strand
CAGGTCACGGTGAAACGTGAAAAACAGGTATGGGACTTGTACAAGGGTCTCGGATTCCCCAAACGAAACACGAAGCCCCAAAACACGTCTTCATTTTTCTTCTGCTTATTCCTCTGCTTTCTAGACGCCGCTGCCAAACTCTTATTGCTGGGTTTCGGAAAAGATCTTTGGGTTTACAGAGAAATGAAGAAAACTAATCTAACAAATTTTAAACAAAACTTCTTCGTATTATTATTATATATTCCGTTATGCACAAAAACGCAGCATATAATAATAAATGAAGTATAACTGGTTAAATTAAAACTACGTTATTATTATTTAGAATCTGAACAAATTCACATGGAACAACAGAATCATTACAAACAGAACCACACTGGGAGAATCATAGCAAATTACTAATGAAAACGTGATTGAGAATAATCAGTTCTGCAAAACTCCCATTACCTAAATGAAGCTACATTATTTCTGTAGCACCCAGAAAGCAACCCTCCAACCTCACAAGTTACCACAACTTGGTGATAATATAACTTGCATTAATCAACGATTTTTCTCTTTTTGTTCATATAACAAACACCACCAAATTCAAATTCATTAGGGATAACCAAATTCATTCTCATGTATGTATAAATGCGTAGACCACACACTCATGCATACTATTTTATATATATATATATATATATATATATATATATATATATATATATATATATATATATATATATATATATATATACATATATGTATGTATGTATGTATGTATGTATGTATGTATGTATGCACGTAAATACATATAATATAAATAAATGCGTCCACAACAGAACTATATTTACCAAGTTTTAAGCTGCCCCGCACGTTTATTTGAAACATGCCTAAAACACTAATAATACATCACAGAAAAACCAAAGCCAAACAAAATAAAAAGCTCTCTCATATCGAAAGACAAAATACCGAGAAATTAATGATGATTAGTGCGTTGACAAGAAATATTTGCGATTTCGCAATTAAAAGGACTTTCTCTTTCACACACACCACCATCATGATATTTACCTTCCTCGGTTACTGCCCCTGTCTGTCGGAGCAGTGTGAGCTTCTCGTTTCAATATTAGATCAGAATTTAGACCTAAACACCTTCAATTCAAATTAATTCATTATTTCTCGAAATGATTAATCGACTACAGTACCACCTTTTTTCTAACGCCAGTCTATGGTGTAAACCCCCACCCCCCTTCTCTCTCTCTCTCATGAAAAGCACATCCTTCCGTATCTACTTTCCGTCCATAGGAAGGTACCAACTACGGTAAGACTTGAAGGGGACTGTAGACAGTATATACAGTAGGTTTTGTGCAGTTCAGTGAGAAGGTACCGGCTACAGTATGCCTCCTACAGCGGACTGTAGACAGTATATAGTGTAGGTTTTGTGCAGTTCCATGAGAAGGTACCGACTACAGTAGCCTATGTCTCCTACAGCGGAATGTAGACAGTATAGGTTCTGCACAGTTCCATGAGAAGGTACCGACTGCAGTATGCCTACTACAACGGAATGTAAGCAGTATATACTGTAGGTTTTGTGCAGTTCCATGAGAGGGTACCGACTACAGTATGCCTCCTACACCGGAATGTAGACAGTATATACTGTAGGTTTTGTGCAGTTCCATGAGAAGGTACCGACTACAGTATGCCTCCTACAGCGGACTGTAGACAGTATATACTGTAGGTTTTGTGCAAGTCCATGAGAAGGTACCGACTACAGTATGTCTCCTACAGCGGAATGTAGACAGTATATAGTATGGGTTTTGTGCAGTTCCATGAGAGGGTACCGACTACAGTATGCCTCCTACAGCGGAATGTAGACAGTATATAGTATGGGTTTTGTGCAGTTCCATGAGAGGGTACCGACTACAGTATGCCTCCTGCAGCGGAATGTAGACAGTATATACTGTAGGTTTTGTGCAGTTCCATGAGAAGATACCAACTACACTCCTATAGCGGACTCTATCAGTACTACAGCAATGACTGTAGCAATGACCTTTCTGCCACGAGTTGAACGGCTTTCGGATCTCTCCTAGATAGCCTAGTGACCCCCCAAGGGTTTTAACCCGGTATGTACCCATCTTTGCGGGGGGAATTACCGTAAAAACATAAAAGACTGTAAATATCAGAAAGATAATGACCCCGAGAGGTATTAGTCCTAAATAACGACCCCCGAAAACCCTTGGGGGTCACTATCTAGGAAAGATCGCAGATTTCTGTCTTCAACTTTTCACGAGTTGCCTTTGGTTACTCCCCCACCTAGTTGTCCGACTTCTCTAACTTTGCCCTGGTCCAGTTTTCACCTCACCGAATAAACATATCCTTCGGACGAGCCGTGTGTGAAGCTTGAATGAGTCAATGGCCTCATTCAGTTAATTTGTGATAAAAATAATCTACCAACTTCTGTAACCCACTTCCTACCACGATAAAAGACCTAGTCATCGAAAATCTGCCAGATACACCTGTTCTG
>NC_089753.1:10606629-10624129 GCF_040412425.1 Macrobrachium rosenbergii | reverse complement strand
TACACGAGAAAATTATCAAGAGAAAATTATTTCGAGTTTTGCAATTTTGACAAAAATATGCATCATCATTTTTTAAAATTTGAAACTGATTATGAATCTATCATAAACAAAATGCTATAAAACTAGTGTTCAAACGATAATAAATTGGAAAAACTCGTAATACAGAAACTCTCATGGTAATCTGCATTCATTTTATGATCTTAGATTATAGCATCCTTTATCAGCCAACTAGATAACACATATCACGAAGGAAACCTATTCATCATAAACTGGAATCACCCACGATCATGAACGCATTTTCATAAACAAAAGGAAACATCACACGCAAAATATTCAAGATACGAGAACCTTCACCTCCATTGCAGCAGGGATGGTCAGAACATCTTGGAGGGCGGCCAAGAAACAATCTTGTCTAACCGGCAATAGTTCTAAGTGAGACCCGAAAATAAAACAAATAAAAAAAAAGAGTAAAAGCATACGCGTGACCTTGACTATATCAGAAACGTCATATTTATGGCATCAAGACGTATCGCATCAAGTAAACATCCGAATTCCCTGACCTAATTCTTGTATTTACGAACGGAGGTCACGAAGCCTCGCCACGCGGCCGATGACCCACACGGGTGGAATTCCCATTAATATTGGGAAAATGATTGACCCCATGTCCTTCCCAACAGAGTACACAGAGACTTAGTCCGTCTCCAGCTTAAAGCCTAATTCTCACGAGCGCCTGAACGATTGAACAGAGAGAACAGAATATACAATTTAGCCTTAAAGCCAAGCGTTGGGACCTATGAAGTCATTCAGCGCTGAAACGGAAACTGACAGTAAAAAGGTTTGAAAGGCGTAACAGGAGAAAAACCTCGCAGTTGCACTATGAAATAATTGGTAGGAGAGAGTGGAAAGTAAGATGGAAGAAAGAGAATATGAACGGGGGTACAAGAGAAGGAATGAAAGTTGTTGCAGATAGGGGCCGAAAGGACGCTGCAAAGAACCTTAAGTAATGCCTACAGTGCACCACGTGAGGTGCAATGACGGCACTAACCCCCTGCGGCAGGAGGACTGAAGAAGAAAAGGCTGAGAAGGGAGAGTTCCAAAACAGAGCGCAATGTCCTTCAAATATACTCTTGCCAGTGAGGTAGAAGGAGAAAAGTACACGTTACTCTAGGCTCAATACCATATTGTTTTCTAAAAGTTTTACTCCTAGTTTGACCTTACAGTGGAAAGCTCTACCTAATCCTGTACCTGAATCGTTGGAACTTCCCAGGTTTAAACTTGGTGCAAATGCTTTCGAGATGAGTAGGTTTATTTGTTATTTGCCTCACTTAACTTATGTGTTCTATCTTTTGCAGTGCTTTGGTATTTCTTTTTTAAATTTTGATCTTTACTTATGAATTTCCTCTTCCGTAATGGGCAGATTTTCCCTTCTGAGGCTCTTGTGTTTGTAGTAATCTGCTAGGATTGCAGCTTGCCTTGTAATCATAATAGTGAGGCAACTCTAGCCCTAACCGCGAAGAGACGCATGCGCAGAAATCCCTTAAAGAAACGATTCGCGTGACTCCGTACCGCAAATGGTTACGTGTATGCCCTTTGATACACGACGATCTCGTAGCACGTTGCGTGTGTCGTCGCAAAGCTGCAAAAGGGGAGGGGGCGTTTCCTCTGTCGCAACAAGGTCACAGAACTCAAAAAGTCTTGTGGCATGAATACGACAAAAGTTGTGCAATAATAATAATAATAATAATAATAATAATAATAATAATAATAATAATAATAATACACCAGTGTAAATCTCTGTATAAATACCAATATAATACTTTTGGACAAATTCTTCATCTTGTGATGTCACAACCTATCTCTTGAAAAGTCTTGCCAGTCCTCTGATACAAATTTATCTCTTATTTAAAAAAAAAACAGATATGTAATACCATCGTAACGCCACGCCACTATCCATAGGTATGAAAAATAAACATTCTTTATTAAAACACTTAAAATTCTTCCGTTAAGTGGAAACATTCTCGACATTCTGTTCACAAACCTGTCGACTGATATTCGAGAACACGAAACCCGCAGCAATTAGGTACAGTTATATAACCTTAATACATGTAGTATAAATTACAGATAAAAAACTGTTTTTACCCCCAAGACATCTCGTATACATTACAAATAAAACATCTTCTTTAACCTCAATACATCTCGTATACATTACAAATAAAGAATCTTCTTTAACCTCAATACATCTGGTACGAATAACAATTTCAAAAAATTTATTAATCATTCTCGATTACAGGAAACCTTTCAACACTTGAGTAACGTAACATGAAGTCAGCAAGAGCCATATGCAAGAACCGGCGCGTTATCAGATCAGCACCACCGATCAAATACCAGCAGAGAGGAGAAAGAAGTGGGCGTTGGACGAGTATTAAACCACGTGTGTCGGATACCGGGGGTGAAGATGACCCGGAGGTAAACATACGGCCTCTTCAGGATCGCGGCAGGTGTCCACTTAAAAATCCTGCCGTCACACGATATGCAAGGAATCTAGTAAAAAGGTGAGAATGAAGATAAAGAGGAATGAGGGATGGAAAAAGGCCACAAGGTAACGAGGGAATAGCAAAAGCTATGTTATGATACGTCCATATGCAAGATATTTTAAAGGTAAGCATCCAAAGAAAGGAAGAAAATTGAGAAAGGAGTGATTTAAGAAAAAAAAAAAGACTAGATAACTGGAACGTCCATACATAAAATAACGCATAATACAAAGGAAGAACAAGCAAATCAAAGCAAGGACAATGAGAACGGATAAGTATAAAAGAAAAAGAGAGTGGGAGAGGAATATATGTTAATGGTAAACCCACTGGCATCGGAAAATACGGTATATAAAAAATCAATAAATGAACCCATGAATAAAATATACGAAGATCAACTGATATGGTTTCCCTAGCCATGAATTATGAACAAACAAAATCGAAGAACAGAGAGGAAAACAAACAAGAATAAGAACATAAGATAGAAATCAGATTCAGTAACGATTTCTTGCCTGTCAACGACAAGCGCCGGAATTTTTATCTTTCCTCTGCTTTTCCTGTCTAAAAAGCTTTAATTCTTCAAGAAGCAGAATAACAGCTTCCCATCTTCCTACATTTCCATCCTCGGACCCGCACAAGATTAGGTCATTTGGTCGCCCGTCCAATTGACTTTCCGTTAAAGATGCCGGACTAATACATAATACAATTAAAGTAATATCATCATTCACTATAAAAACTGTGTGAAGTTCACTCTCGAAATTCTGGGGCATCTTCATTATCATAAAAAGTGGAATTTCGAAGGCCGTTAGACTGACTATCCCGGGGCAGGACGAGGTGGCCTGGCGAAGAAACAGTACGAGTCCCGAGAACGAGTGCTGGCCGGTGCGAGGGGTCGATCCTAAGGACTCCAACGGCGAAGACCACCACCTGACGGCATCCTAACTGTGCACTCATCCTAGGGTATAGGGCGATGCACCCTCACACACGCTCACACAAGAGAAGGCTGTTATACCCTTGAGCAAGCCCTAACTGTCCTCTTCCTCCTCCTCCTCCTCTTTCTTCTTTCTTCCTCCTCGTGTGGATGTGTTGGTTCCCCATCCTCTGGAAAAATATTTCGCCCTTGGCCAAAAGCCCTTTAAAAGTTCCGTTCAGGTTGATTTATCAAGTTGCGTCATCCGTAACGGAACTGTGTTCAGAACCACGGGGCGTTTATTATGGAAGCTGATTTCTTCGTCGTCTTTTTTCCTACAGTTCAATTTTTGTCTCTTCATTAATAATAATGATTATCATTATATGGCACTTAACCTGGGAAGTAAACTTCCTTTATTCTGATGAAAACTATAGAATTTTTACAACCGTATTCTTGACTTAGAAGGCAACATATGTGACTTCTTTACTGACACTTGCTGTTTTTTATCATTCTATTTGACACTTACCTCAATATACACCGCAAATTAATTAATTTATAGTGTTATCTTCATCTCCCATAATTAAGCCAAAATGTACATCATAATCCACAGCCAATAGGTTAAACCTATATAGTATCTATGTTATTATCACTCATTTCTTGACGAGGTGCTCCTTCACTTTCCTTATGATAGTGAGTTTAACTTTCACAGTCGGGACTTTCAGTTACCTAGACCGTGAGTAAACGCCGAAAGTGTTTCCTTCTCCTTTTACCTTAGTTTCAGCTTCAACGTACTTACTTCAGCTGCTAATTGGTTATTTTGTTGTTAAGTTGATAATTGTGTGTTACAGTAGTTGCACTTTGGTGTTACATATACGGTATATTCTTTGCTCTACTTTTCTCTCTTTTCCCACAAGAGAGTTTTCTGGAAGCCTACTTTTACAATATAGAATACAGTATAGAATTTTGGCCAAAGGCCAAGTGCTGGGACCTATGAAAACTTTTACCTTGGTTTCAGCTTCAACGTACTTACTTCAGCTGCTAATTGGTTGTTTTGTTGTTACGTTGTAATTGTGTGTTACAGTAGTTCACACTTTGGTATTACATATACGGTATATTCTTTGCTCTACTTTCTCTCTTTTCCCACAAGAGAGTTTTCTGGAAGCCTACTTTTACAATATAGAATACAGTATAGAATTTTGGCCAAAGGCCAAGTGCTGGGACCTATTAGGTCATTCAGCGCTGACACGGAAATTGACAGTAAAAGGTTTGAAAAGGTGCAACAGGAGGAAAACATTGCAGTTGCACTGTGAATCAATTGGTAGGAGAGGGTGGAAAGTAAGATGGAAGAAAGAAAGAATGAACGGAGCTAGCGTAAAAGGAATGCAAGGGGTTGCAGATAGTGGCCGAAGGGACGCTGCAAAGAACCTTTAGCTTTTGTAATATAAGCAAGCTCGTAGTCTTTAGGCCTATAATGTCAGAACATAGTTTTTATATTTTAATTTTCTTTAGTCATTACTTATATTTTTATCGTAAAGGCGATTCAGGCATTACTTGGTTGTTGTTGTGCATTGATTTTTTTTGGGTGGAGTCAAACGCACTCTCACCATGAATTATTACATAAAATAGGATTACATCTGCTTAAAAAGTATATAAGTATCTACATGCACAAACTTTTCTTAAAAAAAGGCCATATAAAACTTTCCTGAGATTTTACATCAACGTATTGACAATCTCAATTATCCTCATGGCTCCTGGGGAGTCACTTTGTCCTGAAAAACATACACACTTGCCAACTAGACTGAGATAATCAAACCAACTCCCTGTGACGAACCTACATCCAAGCATCGAGAGCTGAAGGTCACAAAATTTTAGCAAATTACTCAACTAAAAATAAATCTTTTAGAATTACTCGAGAAAAAAAAACTTTCAAAATCACCAGAGAAAAAATAAAACTTTCAAAATTAGAAGAAAGAACACTTACAAAATTACTCGAGAAAAAATTATATTTTAAAAATACACTGGGCTTAGATCGCTGAGTCTGCCGGTGTTAAGAAAGGGCTTCTTGTATAATCAGCAGGAAGACAATATGTCACTGGAAATGACGGCAATTACTACAGTAATTACACCTCTCCATAGGCATTTCGACTACTAATTACTTACTTTTCGTGACTTCAACTTATAAATGAGCATAGAATCATGAAAGTTTATAATTATTCTCAAGTCGGTCCCAAGCCCCGATAAAAGAACGGGATTAAGCTCTGGATTAAGTTAGCACTATGTAAGAAGCTAATTAATGAAATTCGGAACAAACATGAACAGCCTTGTTCAAGCGGCAATGAGCCATAATAAGTCCCGAAAGCCGACTGATCAATTATTACTGCCATCGATACACGAAACCTATTCTGTATACAGAATGACCAGGTACAGTTCAAGCTACAGGTTTTATAAAGTTCCGTGGAGCTTCTTTTTTTCCTGTAAGTGGCGCCTGTAACTTTTACAAAGAATTACCCTTGAGCAAATTACGTGACCTTAAATTGTAACAGGCCCACCTCATTGGCAAAGCGAGTGCCGCCACAGCAAATAAGGGTGTGTCTTGAAATTTACGCGTGTTAAACTAACAGGTTCAACCAGCAGGACCGTAAACTAAACCGATTGCTGCACCCCCTTGCATAATCTACTGTCTTTGTGTCCCTCGACTATAGTACCAGTCTCATTACGGTTTACGAGAGTTCTACAGTACATTATAAGCTCTCTCTCTCTCTCTCTCTCTCTCTCTCTCTCTCTCTCTCTCTCTCTCTCTCTCTCTGACAAAAACATATAGGCTATGCAGTGTGTGATAAATTCTATCATGACAAGTGACCACAGCGAATTCATTGCTCTTTGTTGAACTTGTTTTAACAAACTGTTTTTAGGTGGTTGCAAGAGAGACCTTCAAACGATTCAGAATTGATTATTGTATTGGCGACAAACTCCCAGTTACAGTGCAGCAAAAACTTGAGAAAGCTACGTGTTCGTCATTAAAAACTCTTATTAGAAAAGGTCCTTATACTATTTCAAGGTGCTTCTTTAAGAATCCAAAATAAGCTTAAAAAAAGTGAGGACCGACCCGAAGAAAACTATGAACTGTTTTAATAATCCGTTAAAACCCGCTTAAGATTTACAGTCATTCCAAAAATATATTTACTGACTCTCCTTGACTGTTGTCAGAAAACCCTATCCCATTAGCAGTTACAGAAAATTTACGTGGATAATATCGACCAGCAAATACTGAACGACTCACAAACTTCGATTTAGCAAACTCGACTACGGATGACTTTGATCAACAAACATTAAAAATCAGAAATTTGCTATTTATCAAACTGTCGAAATGAACGGTATTTCCAGCCTCAAGGTGCGACACTCAGTGATGGGGAGCCATCTATATATAAGAAAAGGTGAGGGACTGTTTTACATAGGAAATGTATCAAATACTTATAAAATTACAATAGGGGAAAAACCAAAGCCACGGCAAACGACTGCCTAACAAAAACTACGGGACCTTTTTACAATTTTATTATCGGAATATTATAACATTTACAAACAAGGGAATTTTAAAACCAGGACAATGATTTCCTGACAAAGGTCAAGGTAAATCAAGACAATGTGCCCTAATTAAGGTTCCCCCACCCCCTAGTCCTGAAACACACGAAGTGAGGACTTCTGAAGACCATGGTACGTCTAGGTTATGGAACAGAATGGAGAATTTAGGCCTAAGGCCAAGCACTGGGACCTACGAGGTCATTCAGCGTTGAAACGGAAACTGACAGTAAGAAGGTATGAAAGGTGTAACAGGAGGAAAACCTAGCAGTTGTACAATGAAACAACTGTTAGGAGAGGGTGGAAAGTCAGACGGAAGAAAGAAAAAAATGAACAGAGGTGCAATAAAAGGTTGCAGCTAGGGGTCGAAGGGACGCTGCAAAGACCCTTGAGTAGTGGCTACAGTGCACCACGTGAGGTGCGCTGACGGAACTACCCCTCTACGGGGGTCTAGGTTATGACCAGGGTCCAAAAGAGCTTGATGAGGGAGGGAGTAATTATCCTCCAAATCATTTTTATACGCTAGTTTACTAACGACAATTTCTTTGTCAAACAATCGGATAAATTTTTTTCACATCGAAATGTCGCCATAACATTAACGAAGTACTCGTTCATTTCGTCCTTGAATTTAGTAGCCGTTTAATAAATAACATACTGTTGGCTATTAATGTTTCTGGATGGAAGTTATCTCTCATTGTGCCTTGAAGTTTATCAATAGTTTGGTGGATCGATATTATCCACGTAGATCGGATTTTTCGGTATACTTCAGAAGTTTATGCTTTATCTTCTGTAACTGACATCGTAATAAAGTTTGATAATATAAAAACACACACACACACACACACACACACATTATATATATATATATATATATATATATATATATATATATATATATATATATATATATATATATATATATATATTATAGCTATAATATGTGTATATATATATATATATATATATATATATATATATATATATATATATCCTTATTTCTAGTTGTATCTCTTCTCTGACTCAGACAGCAATCTCGTGAGCCGGTACTTTCCCGGCGACAGGGTGCACCCACGGATAATAAGGCCCTTGGCCTGTCAGTTATGGGACGCTGTCCCCTTCTGTATTTCCCACTAGGCCTACAACCATAAACACTTTACACATATACCACAGAGTAAACACTGAATGATAATATTCTGAGGGATAAACGAATGTTTAATCAACGAAAAAAAGATTGATTTATCTCACACAAATACATAAAACACATATCTGCATCTCGCTTCATGTGATAGCAACCTATATCTTAGCTATAGGAACTTTGCTGCCCTTGGGGACCACACACGAATGATGTGTTCACAAACCGATGAAAAGGAATTTTACAATCAAGGGCAGAATTATGTGATCTACAACCGTCAAGAAAATACTATCCAGCTACTTTATGAGAGAGAGAGAGAGAGAGAGAGAGAGAGAGAGAGAGAGAGAGAGAGAGAGAGAGAGAGAGAGAGAGAGAGAGAGAGATTCTATTATTACAACAAATACAGCCACTACATAAAACTGTGCTGCACAATACCTGCACGAAAAGAACTAATAAAGATGAATAGGCCTACTTCCGTTCTAAAAGCATGCATGAATAGTTCTCTTGCGTGTGTATCTACTAATTTATCGGAAAGCGTTCCCTATTAAACCCATCTGTTTTCATGAATAATTCATCTTCCTGTTCTACGTTCCTTTCGATTTAATGGACATATTGTGTAAATACCAATAAATCTACGAAAAAAAGCTGCTTCAGAATGACCAATGAGAGAGAGAGAGAGAGAGAGAGAGAGAGAGAGAGAGAGAGAGAGAGAGAGAGAGAGAGATTGTGTGTTAATGATAAGACAAATATAAACAATTACATTTGGCAAGGCTACTTTAATCGCGTCAGTGGTTCTAGGCCTAGCATGCAATTTTGCCTGACAAAGGTATGCTTACTGCAGCTTGGTAAACAAACCACTGTACACTTGACTCTTTATACGCAATATCTTTTTTTTTTTTTTTGCACTGTGTTGTAAACCGCTGCAAAACAAACGTAAGTTTTACAGAAGCTGCATGCCCTCGTACTTACAAAGTTTATACAAACAATACAAACGCATGCAACATACATTACAAATGTCTAGCCGAAAAAATATCAAAATTTACTTCTATTGCACTTCCCTAGCATACGGTTGGTTATGTCAAATTACATAACATATGCCCTTATCACAAAAAACATTCTTTCATTAATCTTTCTTACCTATTTCCCTCAGAAGGCGGTACGAGTGAAGAGACAACTGGGCGCAAAGCGGATGGCACACCAACACCTTCACAGTCAAGCTTACACTGACGCTCCTCCAGTCCTACCTGTCTGAGGCTGTCTCGGCGTCTGACTGACACTACGGAGGAGGGAAAGAGGGGGAGGGGGCGGGGCTTACACAGTATAGCTGCGAGAATTTTGATGGTTTTATGGGGGTAATGGGCGTAGGACATATCATAATGACATGTCATAATTATAAAAAGGGAGTAATGAAAGGTTCTCGTAAATTTTAAGAAACGTTTGTGCTTATTTACCGAAAGGTCACATGTTGGTGCCAAGATTCGAAACACAAACTACGGCTCTTTATCTGTAGGTCCTACAGTCTACGATATTGATTAGCGGATCATTATAAGCTAATGCAGAATTATATTTTGCCTGAGACTAGCGGTTATGTCAACAAATATGATATATGATTATGACTGAATAAAAGATAATGATTATCAAGAATAACAAGAATGGCCAGGTGACACGGAATAACTAACAGGGCAGATATTAGTAATGATAGTGCCTAATAAATAATCATTTTGATAGATTTTTTGACGAAAATCATTATTGGCATAGTCAAGGCCATGTCTGACTCCCGTGCCATACAGTCTCTCTCTCTCTCTCTCTCTCTCTCTCTCTCTCTCTCTCTCTCTCTCTCTCTCTCTCTCTCTCTCTACAAAATGCAGTGTGTTAGTCTGGGCCTGATGTTATCGTTTTCTTAATCAATACATTGGCAAGAGCTCTATATAACAACACATATAATGCCTGATATTTGCACACACACGTGTATATATATACATATATATATGTGTGTCTGTTTATATATATATATATATATATATATATATATATATATATATATATATATATATATATATATGCATACACTCGTATATACATTACGTAACGTCAGTCTATTGATATTGTTTATCTTACTAAAGTTCGCTATGATCTGGGTATGCGCAAAATAAAACTGGGCGTACCATCAATATAATAAGACAGATTTGCTTTGTTATTTGGCTGTCTTGATTAACTCAGTGTCATGGAATGGCTGGTTGATCTACACGTAGATTAATCAGGACTATGTCACCAGTGCCACTTTCCTCAAAGTGGTACGATGTTGAAGGGAATAGAGGCCGGGTGTGGACGTCAGGACTCGTCCAAGAAGCCGTGAATAAAAATTGCATATTTCTCTGTTCTTCTCCATAGTCTCTATTTTCTATTCTTCAAATATAAACAATCTGCGATGAGGAAGCTATGGATAGTCTCTTCCTCTGAGATAGATAAATCTAACTATCCTTCATAGTTAGACTCTACACTGCTTCCTTCGCTATGCCATTTTCTTGCATTCTTCGAGTCTGGGCTATAGAAACTTTAGGTTACCTGTTCTAGTTGTCCTCGCTCTTAGAAGCAATGAACCTAAGAGCATAGCTAAGGACCTTGAATGAACCTAGCCTAATATAAGCATCCTTACTAACCCGTATCAAGTGGACTGAGTTCCCCGTATACTCTTCTGGTAATGGAACCGCTACTAACCACAGTTCATTCATCCTTATTATCATCATTGCTGTTAAAAACACCTTCTAACGGGAAATATGAGCATCCTTACTAACCCGTATCAAGTAGACTGAGTTCCCCGGAAACTCTTCTGGTAATGGAACCGGTACTAACCACAGCTCAGTCATCCTTATTATTATCATTGCTGTTAAAAATACATTTTAACTGGACATATAATGTAGTAAAGTGGTAATGTTCAAATATAATGTAGCAAAGATTGCGCATACAAAAACTCACTGCCATACTGAGTGCACTTGACTATATTGAGAATATATTCAGGTTATCAACTCATAAAACTTTGAAGGAAATACATGAAAATGTAACGATATTAACACCCCCCACCATTTTGAATAATGATAATAATGACACTTTGATTACGGACACAGCCTTCACGGTTCTACACTGGAGTCTGAAATCGAAATGAATGGGTGATAGGCCTACCTAACGAAAAAATAATGAAAAATGAGAACATTCTCTCCGTTACTAAGTCAGTTCACCAGCCTGTGTTTATGTGTTGATAGTGTCCTCGGGGCATGACTCACATGCGAGTTACGGAGTAATGCAACATAATAACGCCTGAAACTAATGATTTATAGCCGACTTCGAGAAGAATCATTTTCATCATTACCATGACGCGTGCTGTATTGTCTTGTCATTCGAAAGGCCGGGAACTTGGGATCCAGAGATCTCAAACTCCCGTTTTCTGTTTACGTTTTCTCTGATTCATTCTACTGTCTTCCTTCGTCATTTTTCCTTCTGCTCTCTGTCACTCATTGTTTCTCCCGGTGTAGATGTGAGGTCATCGAGATACCCACTTCATTGAACTCTGCACTAACAAATTTCATGGGCCGTAAAACTGGACGATATAACCCAAAGAAATTGAGAATGCGAAATGCGATCTCATCTGAGAGAAGCAAAGAAGTTATTTTTTTTTTATTAACACTTATATTTCAGTTTTTTCTATCTACACACACACACACACACATACACATGCACAACACAACGGACGTGCGCGCAAACACACACATAAACATATACTTATATGTAAATATATATATATATATATATATATATATATATATATATATATATATATATATATATATATATATATATATATATATAATGTGTGTGTGAAGTAAAAAATTTCCATGTAAATCACATAGGGGAAACACACAAGAACATATTTAACTAAAACGAGTTATAGCACTCCTGTTCTCTCTTTGCTCTATTTATATGTGGCAGTTTTTGTCTTCACTCTACCTTTCTTATACAGTTTAACATGATATACGCATACAGCATGTATATATATGTATATATATATATATGTATTGATTATATATATATATATATATATGTAAACACACACACACCCAATATATATATATATATATATATATATATATATATATATATATATATATATATATATATATATATATAGTTATATATTACTGTTATCATGACTTTCACAAGAAAATGTTAATGTTTGTTATACGCAGTTCCTAACTTTTTCCCTTTAATAACTTCAGGATATGTTCTGAAATCTGAGAACTAAATGTGCTTACACACACACACACATATTGAGAGAGAGAGAGAGCAAGTACATAGAATGTAACCTCGACATATGCAACAATAGCAGTGATTCAGCGTCAAACTGAATATAGCACTTTATAAATGAATTGTGAAGTCTTCCTATAAGTATCAACGATTCTTGATAAATCGAAGTCAAAGATGCTCAGCCAGCAACACATGTGATGTGCAAAGACGTAAGGTCTATTATAGGCTATATGGTGCTTCGAATACCACGATTTTCTGAACAATATCTACTGTCACGTGGTCTGTTGTGAGGTCAAACATGACGAAACAAACACGATAAAAGTAATAGCAAGTGTTTCCTTGCTGAGAACAGGAGTGAGCAATAATTGTCTTCGTTCTAATTCTGGGATAATTGTACCATTTCAACACTCTCTACACACCTGTCCTCTCTGGTACAGAAAACGAGAAGTTACGACAGACTCGGGGTTCGTCATGAGGGCAAATGACTAACAGAGAAACTAGTTTCGGAACCAGTTGAGATGGCGTGGATATCATTTTACTTTTGCTTACCTTTCAGCTGTTAAGTATTAGTTTATTATCTATTATGTTTTTCATTGTTACTTTCAGACCATTTTGTTCTGCTGAATATTTATTTAGGCTTATTTATTTAAATTTAGGCTTAGGTATCACGTTAACTATAACTTATTTGCTTATGACTGTTGCAGAATATTACTTCTACCTTTTTTTCTGTAACTAGATCAATAAACAATGTTCAAAACTAAAGAGTACAATAAACATTTTTTTTTACGGTGAGTATTGCGCCTTTTTTCAAAGATCGCTTTAGAACTATTTCTATGATTTAATATTTCTTTCTTTTTCTGTCAAAAATCGCACTAATCAGTCTGTCCGTCCAAAGACTGCCTGCACATTTTCTGTCCATACTTTTTATTATTATTATTATTATTATTATTATTATTATTATTTCTGTCTGCCCTTTTGATCTTAAAAGCTAAATAAAAACTGGAGGCTTGGACAGCTAAGTTAGAAAAAGCTGGTGAAATTTAAAGGTATGTTGAGCATCTACCCTCCAATCATCAAACATTATACTGTCTTCCTTAGGCCCGTATTAAACGTTTTTAGTTTTCTGGAAAAAAACTATTGTGCCAGCTTTGTCTGTCCGTCCGCACATTTTTTCTGTCCATACTTTTTCTGTCTGCCCTAACCTCAGTAGTTTTATTTGAGCATCTACCCTCCAATCATCAAACATAAAATTGTTATTTTATTTAAGCCATAATCGTGCGTCTGGCAACGATATAAGGCAGGCCACCACCAGGTTAAAGTTTCATGGACCGCGTTTTATACAGCATTATACCGAGACCACCGAAAGATAGATCTGTTTTCGGTGGCCTTGATTATACGATGTACAGAAAACTCGACTGCACCGGAGAAACTTCGGCTTAGGTTAAACGTTTAAGCTAAGGTTGAATATTAGTTTAAACTCAGGGTTGAAATATGTTAGGCTGATTATTAAATACTAAATAATTTAGGCTGATAATTAAATACTGAATATTTTAGGCTATTATTAATATTGCTCTTAGGCATAGCTTAGATATCTTAGACTTTGATTTTAAAATGCTTCCAGGCCTTGGACTAGTATTACATTTAGATTAGGCGAATGCTAGATATACTTTTAACGCTAGTCGATGGTGAAATACAGTTGAAATAGCACAATTAATTTCTTATGCACAAAAACTCACTTCGATGTGACTAACTGCGCCCAGCGTGGTGTGCGTTCAAGGACTAATTAACAATGCTTCATGTCTGTACGTATGTGCTTGTCCAAGGTCGGGAAATCATTGTAAGCGTGGTAACGTGGTTTGTGTGCCGTCACATCGATGAGTACAGTGATATATATATATATATATATATATATACAGTATATAATGTGTGAGTGTTCAACATCAAGCTGCCTCCATTAGCCGGGAGTGGCAACAAAGAAAGAATAACACAACAGTCACTTGCACATTCATACTTCAGCCGCTAAATCATGGATGGATGCCCTGTGCAATTAAACTTCCACAACATAATATAAGCAGCACACTGAAATCACTTGCACTGCACCATTCATTCCACAAATCCTGGATGTTGCAGCCTTTTCTATCCAATACCTCTTTCAAAACATCTAATCCAACCCATTCTAAGTTTTTCCCTCCTCCTTCCTCCTAACACCTAAGAATTATATACTTTTTCACAAACCTGCCATCGTCCACACCTTTAGCCTTCGTCATTCTAATCACATTCAACATCCACACTTCACTTCCATTAAGGAGAGTTGGATAACAATCCCTACATCCACAGACAATACCAGTATCTTTCCAACTTTTTGCACACACCTGCTGCCTTTCTTGTGTCACTTGTTCTGTGATTCACCTCTTCTCACGTTGTGCCATCATCCATTATCATCATCCATTGCATTTACCCCAAAATATCTCTAAAAACCAATCCACTGTAATTCTTACAGCACATACCTATGGATATATATATATATATATATATATATATATATATATATATATATATATATATATATATATATATATATAATTATATATATATACAGGTATATATATATATATATATATATATATATATATATATATATATATACAGGTATGCATATATACAGTATATGTGTGTGTCTTGGTGTAGATATATTTGAAATGGTGAACCCCATGAATGATCTATGAAGCATAGATGAATGATTAATTTTTTATCAAGACACCTATATTCGCTTCAACCAAGGTTTTCTGTAACACAAGTGGTAGTGATGTCAGTTCGCAGCGAAGAGCCGGCGTTCGATCACCGTACGCACAAGAATTAAGGGATGATTTGAGCCCGTTCCCTTAAATTCCAGAAAGCTTTCGTTGACTTAGGCAGCCAGTCGTGTACCTAGTTATTTACTTGACTTCTGTGGGTCGCAGTTGTGTCTGCAAAGATAAAGGGACAGACGTGGGTGTTCATTACTACGGCAAAATGTACACCATCAAAACGGGAGGTCGTCGACGAGTCAATAGTCAATACTGATCTTTTACAAAACGCTGTCAAGTTGAATGAGTTGCGAGGTACCTTCACATCAATGATATTGATTCATTAATCCCACTTCCACTTCTGACGGACCACGCATGCCAGGTTGCTCTCCAGAAAGATCAGTTAATCGACGGATCAAGAGGGATAAGTATAACAGATGAATTCTACAATCTTCTAACCTACTATAATTATTGTTAAACTTTCAAGACAGCTGGCCTTTACTACAAAACAACAGACAAACTCGATGCGCATATCAATGCTCACAGGACAAAGAACCAATGCTGAACTTTTATTCACTTCATGCACATGTGTCAACCGCGTTCTACTTGAAATTCAGCTCAGTACCTTCTACAATTACCAATGTATATTCATCGTAGTAGCTGAACCTTA
Source organism: Macrobrachium rosenbergii (assembly GCF_040412425.1). Taxonomy (NCBI): domain Eukaryota; kingdom Metazoa; phylum Arthropoda; class Malacostraca; order Decapoda; family Palaemonidae; genus Macrobrachium; species Macrobrachium rosenbergii. The sequence goes on along the minus strand of NC_089753.1, from coordinate 10,608,228 downwards.
GATATAATGAATACAATACAGTACTTGAGCTCCGGGAGGAGTATGAGCAAAACACCCAGTCATCGATGTAATATATAAAAAAAATAAAAGAAAAGAAAACTTTTGTTAATGTTCGCTACGCATAGCAGTACCGAGGAACGCACTCTGGACTAGATCAATAGCAGCGTTTTATGTAGGAACCACACATCTTCGACTCTTTGTTGTAGAGAACGGAACTTCTACGGCTTTCGAACTGATTCATCTTCGGAACCGAACCATCCGAGGAACGTTGACCGGATGTCTCTTCGTCAGGGTAAGGGCAAAATACGGTTTGTGTGTGTGTGTGTGTGTGTGTGTGTGGATGTGTACATGTTTTCTGATGCTTCTTCTTTCATCGGGAAGAATGAACTATGGGCGTCAATATACAGTAGCAGATATTAGTAACGCACAACACGATGAGTAGAGCCTCCGCGTTTACTAGTAACCTACAGTTTACAGTGCATTTTGCAAAGGAGGTTTACTTTCATATCCGTGTTCTATTAGAAGCGTATTTTCTCTGTTCACAAACGGATACATGATTTGGTGAGAGCTTCTTTAGCAAGGTAAAGGTCTTATTTAATCATTCCATATGAATGCGTAAAAGTTTCGTATAATAATGGTAATAAGTTATGTACAGTACTACTCTAATTGCTGTTACGGTTTAACTATAATTCACGTATTTCTCTCTCTCTCTCTCTCTCTCTCTCTCTCTCTCTCTCTCTCTCTCTCTGTAACCATATAAATAATGACCAAGTCCAAACCGGAAGGACCTCGAAGCGTTCATCCATCACTAGAGAGAGGGTGAAGACAAGTTTCGGGTAATGATAAACTCATACGCATATGATCACAGAAGCTTCGCACCTGCTGATCTGAACACTTACACGTTTGATAATAAATCAGCTTCAGGAAATTTCTTTCTTTCTCTCAAACTCATAATGGCCAATGAAACCGAAATTCAAAAGTTCTCAAAAATTTCAGGACCTGTAGCTTCCCACCAATGCAGCAAATGCGCCGCTCTGAGCGACTCTTTTAACACTTGGCAGGAACAGGGGTAGCTACCCTGTCTGTCAGGTACGACGGCAATGCTCATGACATTTTTCTAATACCATCATACTTATAATAGAAAAGTTATATTACAGTACTCTGCAACTTGTTGTATAAGAACTGGTAATAATTAAACGTGGAGTTCATTATTTATAGACTATCTGTGCTACGAATAGAAAAAAATAATGCAAGGACGCACGGTATTTGTTATGAAGTAGCATTACTAAAGCATCCGCTGTACTTTGGTCCTCCGGTCAGCGGCGTAGAACAACGTTAGGGCTGGCAACTACTTGGGTGGATGACTAACAATGACATCCAGCAGACGCCACTAGCATAAAAAAAAAAACAATTCAGTGCTTAAGCTAGACACTGACAACAGACCTTAGAAATCCAAAAAGTCAACGGTCAACGAGTTAAGGTACGATTTGTCGAGATGTTCCTTTGGGCGCACTGTAGGTCTGTTTTTTTATTTTTTTTTATAATGAAGAGGCCGAGATGGGCTAGATCAAGGCCTAAAGAATACAGCAAGATGGCCAC